>NW_023501045.1:632500-641476 GCF_014066305.1 Letharia columbiana | reverse complement strand
ATTTATATATAGATTATAATTTTTAATTAGAAGTTTATAGATAAATTTAACTAGTTAAATATAAATCTTATAAATTTAATTAATATTCTATTAAATCGTTCTACGATATTATTCTAGTATAAAATATAAATAATTATAAATTCTATAGTAATATCTCGTTTTTTAAGTATATCCTCGACTAACTTATATTTTAATATATTATTAATTCTAACTAATACTACTTCTCTTATCTTAGTCGTTTTATTAATTATAATTATATTTCTAAAAATAAAGATATAGATCTATTTATTTAATATAATAAACTTAAGATTTAATTAATTAATAATCTTATTAATAAGAGATATAAATTACTTATTATCTTTTATAATACTAGTTATAAGATATAGTCCCTAGAAATTAATATATATTTAAGCTTTTAATACTATTTCCTTTAGTTTAAGATCTTTATTAATCTATTAAATTCTTTTTATAAAGTTATATATATTATATTAAAATTCTTTCAATAATTTTATTTTCTCTATATCTCTTATATAGAGATATAGATTCTTTAGATAATACGCTTCGATATAATTTAATTATTAATATATTAATTAAAAATAATTAACTTATTCTTATTTTATAATTATAGATATACTTTTAATAAAAAATCTCGATTCTCTAAAAGCGAATACTCTATTAGATATCGATTTAATTAATTAATATAGACTATTTCTTATATAATCTCTTACTATCGTCTTATCTATAAATATATTAATAATTTTAATATATAGACTTTTAAATTATATCTTAAAAAAATTTAATTTAATATTATAATAGATAGTAAATTATTATCTATTTCTAAGATATATAAAATATTTCTTAAAATCTATATATAATTATCTATATAAATTTAAATAGTTTTTTTATCTCTCGCTATTAACTCGCTCTAATTATTAATTTTTTTTAATAAGATTATAAGTCGATAAATAGTTTTTTATTTAATATTATATAGCGAGTTATTTCGAAGTCTATTAATTAGCTATTATCTTCTAAAAAGTTTATTATTATAAAAGAGTTTTTTATTAATAGTATACTATTTATAGACTCTAGCTTTTCCCTAATTATTTATAAATCTTTTTTTAATTATATATATCGCTTATATCGCTAATATTATTATCGCTATCTAATTTATTTACTATTACTATAACACGATCTAAGCGTTCTTATTTACTATTTTTAAATATCTTTAAATCCTTTAATTAATTCTTTAGTTTACGATTTCGCTTATCTAAATTCTTCACTCTATAATTCTTATTCTTTTCATCTTTTTATTTAGATACTTTCTCTTATAATACTTAATTTTTCTATAATTATAATATTTTATCTTGCTTATATTTCTAAGAGGCTTTTAATCTAATTAATTTTTTCGTTTATTATATATAAATAAGTCTTTATTCTTAGTCTATCTATCTTATTTTATAATTTATAAATATTCTATAACTATTTTAATAGTAAGATTATTATTAATCTCTAAATTATATTTAATTATATCGAATTTACTTCTCTAGTAAGCGTTTATAATTATTATTATTATAATAAAATCGTATAATATATAAACTAAATTTAGATTTATAACTTTATTCTATAGATTTCGTAAATCTACTATTATTTAATCGATCGTTTAATTTATTAATTTAATATATTTAAGAAACTTCTATAATATAATAGAAAGATATTCTTTATTACTTATTTTATAAATTCTATAAAGTTTATTTTATATAAATTTAAAAGTAATAAGATAAGCGATATAACTCTTTTAATTTCGATTAATATTATCTCTAATTAGTATAGCGATTTATCTATTTAAAATAATTTATTATTTAACTAGCTTTTTATCGAATTATATAAATATTAATAATTTCTTTAATACTATTTTAAAGATATTCTATCTCTCGAGAAACTATCGATAATTCTAGACTTATAAATAATAATTTAAATTCTTTAGAACTTTTATTTTAATATGCGATTTACTAATAAGTTTCTTATTTAATTTCTTTAATAAATTAATTATTAATAAATTATTTAAATCGAATAGAAGATTCTCTTTCTTCTCTTCTTTCTTCTTTTTCTTTAAATAAAAAAAGCCTTTAATTAATAACGCTATCTATTTAATAAATAAATAATCTTATTCTCTAGCTTACTATAGTTTTACTCTTAAGTATTCTTTAATAAAATCATAGCGATAATAAATAGATATAATAAAAGACTAAAATCTCGATTAATAACTAATTTAGTTTATAATCTATTAATAATATAATAAACTATATCTAATATAATTAGAGTTAAGGCTATATATAAATATTATATAAATAAATTATATATATAGATAAATAGAATATAAGAAAAGAATTTTATATAAGTAAGTATAGATTTAATATAAATATAAAAAGTCGCTTATTAAATTACTAAAGATTCGTTTCTTCGAGTTATTTAATTTCGACTTATAGTCTATAATAAATCGAATTACTTTAAGAATTATATCTTAATCTTTTAAATATATTAATTCTATATATACGCTAAGTAAATAATTTATTTTAATATATTATAGCTATAATTATATAACTATTATCTATAACTATATAGCTATTACTAATAGCTATATTATTTATAGCTATATTTAATTATAGCTATATAACTATAGTTCTTAGTTATATTATATCTAATAACTATAAGTCGTAGCTAATGATCATAAGCCGTCAAAACCAACACATGGCTGCTTTAGCGAGGGAGCTAAGTGAGTAGAAGATGAAGCGACACGCCATTGTGATAACCACATTAGATATAAAAGTTTTAATTGGTAAGGGGTGTTTGTGGTAGCCAACTTTAAGAAGCGACCATGTTTTTGCATGTGCCGAAGCGAGACTCAGTGATTCTAAACACCAACCCCCCCCAAATAGCGGCGTACAAGCGATTATCTGCTATTATTGCTATATAGGCTTTATCAACTTTGGTCAACAGTACAGCTGTTATATTTAGCCATCGTTTGCTTAAGATATTCGAGAGCTTGACCATCAGTACCCGGACGAGAGATAGACTTATGCCATACAAGCTCAACCGTAAGCCTATTTCTCACCACCTTCTCGTAAACACAGGGCACAACCAACACAGCAACTATCTCTCACCCCGAATCCGACGACGCCAATTCAGTATATAGTCATAACCTTTTACACGATTCACCCTGACGTGAGGGTTCTACTGGGGTTCGGTATTGATCAGGAGGCCAGTAGAATCGCTGTCGATTCCAAATATTGAGTAATAGACTGTACGAATCGCCAGATTTCAGATGCCGCTCTTCAAGATAATCTTGTCCACCGTGGGCGCAGGTTTGATGCTCGAGGTTGATACCAATTTTAATAGAATCTTGCAGCCTTGGGAGCGAAGCTACTCCTATACCGATCGTTAAGCGGGTCCGTCAATACATGTTGCACTTCGAGTTTCGCGTCTTCGTGAACTTGTCGGTCCAGCTTCTTGATCACTCTGTCCTGTGAAGCGAGGATTATCCTATTCACTGGCAGGCTTCAATATCCATTGGATGGGACCGACGTCACTTGAACTCCTTTTTGGATTAACCCTTTCTTTTAGCCGTTGAGCCATCTCTTGGAACGGGGGAGGTGATCGCGATCAATAATCGGATCCATCCAAGTTTGTTGAGCTATATGTTGAACTTCGAGTTTCGTGGTCTCAGACCCTCGACCATCATCGCCACCCCGTTGCGAAGGATAGCTTTCTGTTTTCTTGACTTTGATAGGAGATGGTCGAGGAGGCTCAAACAGCTTGCTTTGCCAAAAGTTGAGAGTAACTCTGTCTCAATCTGCTCCAGAAAATGGGTACGAGGCGTAGCGTTGAGCATGGTTTAAATAGGCTCAGATGTGTCCGAGGGAGGCTCTACGTTAGGCACCGTTGCCGCCTCGGGCTGGTCGAGTCCTTTCATATGATCCAATGGTACTGCGTCACCCTCCGACAGTTTTTTCATCGCAACATGTTCCCTGCTTCTTGTGTCTTCAATCTTGGCAGCCTCTTTTGGCGGTCCCCCCTCTGTCTCTGGCTGATTCCGCTGCTTTCTTCTCCAAAATGTGTCCTTGCAAACGACTTCGTTAGCTTTATCTTCTGCGACAGCGTCATCCCAGTCACCCTCAATTAACACCGATCCTCACAAGATGCTATCAGTTCACCATGTTATTTAAAAATCTTAAACCATCATCCGCAAAGTCGGCATAATGCCTGTCCTGCAATGCAATTAGCCTTCCGTCGGAATGACTATTCCCGAGCTTCGTACCTTATACCAGTGCTTCTTGACGGTTCCTTCGTCCTTCGATGTCTCAGTCAAGGTTTCTCAGATAATATCGCCATCATCTTGTTCACGATCTCGTCCCAGCGGTTCTTAACATCCTCAAGACCTTCAGTCGCGCCTCTTCCGCCGAAATCCACGGTGTGTTAATCCTGCTCTTATTGTAAGGGGGCATATAAAGATGCCTCATTAGCTTCCTCGGCCTGCCGCCTACTGTCCATCGTCGCCTGATTCGATAAGGCTTATCCTCCCACCCGAGCCAGCTTAATACCACCAATGGGCAGTACATGTCGTTTATAGATAATATGTCTTCTTCATAGAAATTAATTGCTTCCTACTTACTTTCTCAGATTCTTTGTAGCATCTTTACTTACCCCCATACTCCTATCTCCCTAGTACCCCTATACTTTCATTAATTCAATCACATGAAGGAGCCTTTTCGGCGCGTCCTCAAGGAATTTCTCTTCCAGAAATGCGAAGATGGGCTTCAATACTTCCGGATGATTTGCGCAGTGCGAGAAAGACAAGACGAAGCCTGATAGGGAAGAAGGATATGTCATACAAACAGGAAAGGCAACCCATCCAGAAAGTCCTTAGTTTGAGTCTCAACCACTCGTAATGCTGGATTTTAGCACAAACAAGCGCAGGACCAAGTATAGTCAGAATCCAGGCTAATCGAAAACCCTTTCTAACTCCCGCGCTCGCGGTCTCAGCCTTTGCTTCTCGTCAATGGATAGGTCTTGGAGAAAATTGACCATTCTAATCCTCTACTGTAGGAGCAGTAGAGCGAACTCTAATTTTGGGAATCTGGAAAACAGGCAGAGAAAAGCGGAAGAAGCAGTCTGGTCGCTTTAGGTGTGAGTTCGTGGCTCTGGTTCACTGTATACACCTTACTAATACCTGTATTAGCTAGTCCTTGGCTTCTCACAACAGCATACTCGCGATTCTATAGCCTTAGCGCAGGTAAATAGCAACACATAGAATTTTCCAGTCCTAGAGTCCAGACGGTAAGGATAAGGACGGCGAGAGCCAGAAGGGAGCTTTGGAGCATCGGAGGACAGATTTCCGGGGCTTGTGAGTCGGGGCCTTCGCTTACTACGGGGTTTGTCTTGCTTAGAAGCTTTTCCGTTCTTGGACTTCCTGCTACTGAATCTGGTTGGCATGCAATTGCAACGCGTAAGCACTCACGCGTGTCGATGTTGCATATCTGCAAAGACTCTGCAGAATTAGTTGTCAAGCACACCTAAAGACTTGAGTCGCTCCCAAACACGGCGGCTCAGGAAAGAATATGGTCAGGAGAGAAGGAAATCCACTCGCTGCAGGCTCTAGACCAAGTTTGATCCCGAAGAATGGCATCAACCATCCGCAGCCATCCACCCAATCCGAAATGTGAAAGAGGGCGGGGCTGGTGAATACGCTACTCCCATCACCCTCTTGCCCTCGTTCGGGTTTCAGATTTCAACAATTGATCACCTTTTTATTAACTGTATTCTCTGGAGGTATCGCTCAGCGTTTTCGATGGCAGATTCCACGAATGGCGACCACGCGGGTATTGTCGTTTTCAACGCTCACCGAACAGCCTAAAAGCTCATCGCTCGGTGCGCGGAATTCTTCAGCGAAGTGCAGGATCTGTGGGTCATCACAAGGCAATTCTCCGCACGATATCGACACTGAACCGTAAAGAAGGACACCGCGAAAAGATCTGGAGCAGCGCCTGAACACCGATTACGGTCCCGGTAATCATTATTACCACGACTTTTGCGAGTACATCCTCCAAGGCCTTAAGGAAGGCTGGGCCGCCGAAGCCAAGCTCGACGGCGACAGATACCGTTGCGGCAAAATCGGACTTCCCAGTGCGGAAACTGCCTCTTCAGCATCATGAGTGTGTACATGAACAGCGAAGACGTGTCCTCGGGACAACATCACGCGCATCCCTACGTCGAGATTAATTGCGTTATGCAGATTGATAAGACGGCGGAGCTGAAAGGTATGCAGGGGATGTAGAGAGGTTGAAGGTGTGAATTGAGATATCTGGCCAGTGATTGAAGATCAAAACCGGTTCGACCGACGGAACACAACCACGAGCTCATTCATGTCGTAGATGATAGGTGCTCATTGAGTTCCATGTTTTATCGTGTGAAAGTATCTTATCCTACAAGGCCTAAAACCTAGTCAATAGCAATACAAAATCCGCTTCGACACGAGCAGTAGGATTAAACCTGCAGGGCAAATGGCATTGTAGTAGCGCCCGCGGTTTAGCAACAGGTGAAACTCCCACGTAAGTAGCTCACTTGAAAGAGCATAAGGGCTGGCGCTCGGGAGATGCAAAGGGCAAAGGCGTTCTTCAGAAGAGCTGTGGAAGAACTTATCAAGCTTTCTGTACCTTTCCCTTACGTATCATGCCGGCTTGAAGTAGCTATCTGATGGTCCCTGGCTCGTACTCGGCCAACGTTCGTCCCCATAACTCGGTCCCCATGGCAGTCAATAGACAGTTTGGGAGATCGTACTTCGGAGTTTTTGGAGCATGAACCTTTTGCCCGTGATCAATAAAGGTTGTTTTCTTCTTCACCCAATTGCGACCGCGAAATCTATACAGACCCTGTTTAATGCGGTTATCATGACGTTGAAGACACTTATTTCCCCGTCAGTAGTCTTGTTCTCGGACCCTTGTCTTGCTGTTTGACCCGCAGTAGAGGCAGCGCTAAGCTGAGTCGTGAGCTGGGAGATAAGGGTGGGAGTGAGATTGAGAGTACTGGAGTGTAGTGACACTGGAGGTCACGGTGGAGCTGGCTCACTAGAAAGCTGATGGGAGGTGCGAAGTCTCATTGTTCGGCCCTACGTTTGTTCGTACGAAGAAAGAAATTCTCTATCTGGCCTTCATAAATCAATCTCTTCTTCAGTCATTATTCGTGCGCAAAAAGCTCCGAGCCCCCCCAACCCCCAAGCAACATTCTATTTAGAGACACGCTGTGTCAGTCTCAAAACCTCTAGCATCGATCAAGCGGATTTTTCTACCTTGTCATGCCCTACCATACCTCGCCCTGAGCTATGATCTTTTCTTCCCAGATGCAGGAAAGACTGTCGTCTTTGCTCTCTTCCCCTCGAGTCCTGACTCTGAGCCCATTTCAAGGTCCTCTTCTCCTTTTGGCCGTTGAAAAAGCCACCTGAAACGAGTTTCAAGACTACCTTCTCGCAACAGTGGGACTGTGGGTTAGTGGGTCCATTATGAGGCCATAGCGTTGGTGGCTGTTTGATCAGCCGTTCGTGTTGGTACCCTTGTTGGTACCCCTGTTGGTACCCCGGCAAGGGGTTGGGGACAGGTATCCAGTACGAGCTATATAGCCACCTGTTTTGCACCTATCAACGGCTCTTCATTCGATTTCGTCTCTTTCAGAGCCATATCATTTTTCTTCTTCTTTCGTAGTTGAGTCTATACAAATTAGCCTTCATTCAACTACCACAAGCACTATCCAACTACCACAAACACACTCCATACTCTTACATACTTCGTAATGGCCCCCGCCGCTGCTACCAGGTCTAAAAAAGCGGCCAAACGTGTTACCCCCGCCTCTAAGGTCACTAAAAAGACCTCCAACGCAGCTAATAAGGCCAATAAGGCCCCCAAGGCCAAAAAGGCTTTCAAGGCTACTAAGGCCAAAACACCTCCCCGCCCGAGGACATCCTCGTACACGACACGTCATCGGGTACCATAAGCCCGGACCAGGTGAATGAAACGCCTTCACCTGCTATCAAAGTAGATCTTCAAGAATTAATAGCCCAGCTATTCAAGATCTAAGACGAGCGAAATTATCGCTATCGTTACGAAGGTAGGGTTTATAAGTCATGTCGCCATTACCGCCGCCATAGTCGTAGTTATCGTTATCGTTATTTAAATATATCGAATTTAAATTTATTCGACTCTAAATCGGATTAAGAGGAAAGAAGAGGGGTTTTTTTTCGTTATATGAAAGGTAAGAAATCCTTTCTTAGTATTATTAAAAGGTTTCGAAGTATAAACGTTAAGTACTTTAAGTAAATCTTCTTCGAAACCTTTAAGACTAAAAATTTCGTTAAACTAGTCTATATATATACTATCTCGATTAAAGAGAATAAGAATATTAATAGCTATAATTATATAATATATTACTTTTATATATACTCGATAGCCGTTAGCCGCTTTATCTATATAAGCGTAAAGAAAGACTTAAATAAGGCTTTATATACGTATACTATTCGCCTATTACGACTATCTATCATCTATAGATTTAACTTTATCCTCGCTTATTACCTCGCTTTTATTACTATATATATTTAGAATAATTAAGATAATCTTAAGATCTAGAAAGCGAACGATTAGAGCTATAAAGATCTTCTTATATCTAAAGAAACTTATACGAGTAATAGTAAGCTAAATATCGTTACGCCTAGCTTTAATAAGCCCGTTACCGTCGAAGAAACTAGAATTTATAAGAATTTTAATAGAGGTAGCTATTTTCGCGAGCGCTATATCTACTTATATATCTATATAATCTATTAATAAAATTATTTATTAGATAAGTACTCTAAGGCCTTAAACTTAGCTATAAGTAGCTTTAATTATTTACTATTAGATAATCGTATTATTAAGACTAGAATAACTCTTAGAGTAC